>NW_026635245.1:0-1586 GCF_028554395.1 Pezoporus wallicus
AGAGCCAGGAGGAAAGCATGTGCTGGGCATCTTCAGCACACAGTCAGCTTTGCAATGCTGTCACCATTATTGCTGTCACTCCTCGGTTTCATACCTAAAAGTACATTTGAATGCAACCTCTCCAAAGCTGCTTCTCAGCTGCCCAGTAGCTCAGCGATTAGTGCACGAACGTCTGGCCTCTGCTCCCAGAGCCGAAGAGCCAGGAGGGAAAGCATGTGCTGGGCATCTTCAGCACACAGTCAGCTTTGCAACGGTGTCACCATCATTGCTGTCGCTCCTCGCTTTCATACCTAAAGGTCCATTTGAATGCACCCTCTTCGGAGCTTGCTCTCGGCTGCCCAGCAGCACAGTGAGTAGAGCACGAACGGTTGCCGTCTGCTCCCACAGTCGAAGAGCCAGGAGGGAAAGCATGTGCTGGGCATCTTCAGCACACAGTCAGCTTTGCAACGGTGTCACCATCATTGCTGTCGCTCCTCGGTTTCATACCTAAAGGTCCATTTGAATGCACCCTCTTCGGAGCTTGCTCTCGGCTGCCCAGCAGCACAGTGAGTAGAGCACGAACGTTGCCGTCTGCTCCCACAATCGAAGAGCCAGGAGGGAAAGCATGTGCTGGGCATCTTCAGCACACAGTCAGCTTTGCAACGGTGTCACCATCATTGCTGTCGCTCCTCACTTTCATACCTAAAAGTCCATTTGAATGCAACCTCTCCGGAGCTTGCTCTTGGCTGCCCAGCAGCACAGTCAGTAGAGCACGAACGTCTGGCCTCTGCTCCCAGAGCCGAAGAGCCAGGAGGGAAAGCATGTGCTGGGCATCTTCAGCACACAGTCAGCTTTGCAACGGTGTCACCATCATTGCTGTCGCTCCTCGCTTTCATACCTAAAGGTCCATTTGAATGCACCCTCTTCGGAGCTTGCTCTCGGCTGCCCAGCAGCACAGTGAGTAGAGCACGAACGGTTGCCGTCTGCTCCCACAGTCGAAGAGCCAGGAGGGAAAGCATGTGCTGGGCATCTTCAGCACACAGTTAGCTTTGCAACGGTGTCACCATCATTGCTGTCGCTCCTCGCTTTCATACCTAAAAGTCCAGTTGAATGCAACCTCTTCGGAGCTTGCTCTCGGCTGCCCAGTAGCACAGCGATTAGAGCACGAACGTCTGGCCTCTGCTCCCAGAGCCGAAGAGCCAGGAGGGAAAGCATGTGCTGGGCATCTTCAGCACACAGTCAGCTTTGCAACGGTGTCACCATCATTGCTGTCGCTCCTCGCTTTCATACTTAAAAGTCCATTTGAATGCAACCTCTCCGAAGCTTGTTCTCGGCTGCCCAGGAGCACAACGATTAGTGCACGAACGTCTGGCTTCTGCTCCCAGATCCGAAGAGCCAGGAGGGAAAGCATGTGCTGGGCATCTTCAGCACACAGTCAGCTTTGCAACGGTGTCACCATCATTGCTGTCGCTCCTCGCTTTCATACCTAAAGGTCCATTTGAATGCACCCTCTTCGGAGCTTGCTCTCGGCTGCCCAGCTGCACAGTGAGTAGAGCACGAACAGTTGCCGTCTGCTCCCACAATCGAAGAGCCAGGAGGAAAGCTGG
>NW_026635246.1:0-16383 GCF_028554395.1 Pezoporus wallicus
GATCAGGGGAGCCCACCTCTGTCTGGACACTGCAAAGTTGTGGTGGAGGTGCTGAGACGACCATTGCGCCGGACGTGGTTGTGGCGTCGCTCTCGGTGCCGGTGCCAGGACGCGGCAGTGGGGACGGTGGTGGCTCTGCTGAGCGTGTCGGACCGAGATTCGGGAGCGAACGGACGCGTGCGCTGCACGGTGTGGCCGCCGGCGCCGTTCGGTCTGGTGTCGACGTTCGCGGGCTCGTACTCACTGGTGCTGCGGGAGGCGCTGGACAGGGAGCGGGTGTCTGAGTACGAATTAGAAGTGCGAGCGGAGGACGGCGGGGCGCCGCCGCTGCGCGCCAGTCGCGATCTGCGTGTGCCGGTGTCGGACGTGAACGACAACGCGCCGGCGTTCGCACAGGCCGTGTACACGGTGCTGGCGCGGGAGAACAACGCTGCGGGCAGCACGGGCTGGCGCGGCTGTGGGCTGGGACCCGGACGAGGCGGGCAACGGGCGCGTGAGCTGCATCCCGGTGGCGGAGAGCGGCGGCGGGGCCGCGGTGTCGGGCGTCGGGTGGGCGTCCGGCGTCGAGCTACGTGTCGGTGGACGCGGAGAGCGGTCGGCTGTGGGCGCTGCAGCCGCTGGACTACGAGGAGCTGCAGGTGCTGCAGTTCGAGGTGCGGGCGGTGGACGCGGGGGCCGGCGCTGTGCGGCAACGCCACGGTGCAGCTCTTCGTGCTGGACGAGAACGACAACGCGCCGGTGCTGCTACCGCCTGCCGGGGGCGGGCCGGGCGTCGGGGCCGCGGGCTCGGCGGCATCGGGTGCGGACTCTTTGGCGCTGTGGGCGTGGGCGTCGTGGGGGGCGCCGGCGGGCGGTGTTGGCGAATCCGCGCGGTGGACGCGGACTCGGGCTACAACGCGTGGCTGCGCTACGAGCTGTGGGAGCCTTCGGGGCAAGGGCCCGTTCCGCGTGGGGCTTTACAGCGGCGAGGTGAGCACGACGCCGGCGCTGGAGGAACTGGAGGTGCTGGACGTGAACGACAACGCGCCGGAGGTGTGGGTGACGTCGCTGTCGGTGCCGGTGCCGGAGGACGCGGCGGTGGGGACTGTGGTGGCTCTGCTGAGCGTGTCGGACCGCGACTCGGGGGCGAACGGGCGCGTGCGCTGCACGGTGTGGCCGTCGGGGCCATTCGGTCTGGTGTCGACGTTCGCGGGCTCGTACTCGCTGGTGCTGCGGGAGGCGCTGGACCGGGAGTGGGTGTCTGAGTACGAGGTGGAGGTGCGGGCGGAGGACGGCGGGGCGCCGCCACTGCGCGCCATCCGGGGTCTGCGTGTACCAGTGTCGGACGTGAACGACAACGCACCGGCGTTCGCGCAGGCCGTGTACACGGTGCTGGCGCGGGAGAACAACGCGGCGGGCGCGGAGCTGGCGCGGCTGTGGGCGCGGGACCCGGACGAGGCGGGCAACGGGCGCGTGAGCTACTCGGTGGCGGAGAGCGGCGGCGGGGCCGCGGTGTCGGGCGTCGGGTGGCGTCCGGCGTCGAGCTACGTGTCGGTGGACGCGGAGAGCGGTCGGCTGTGGGCGCTGCAGCCGCTGGACTACGAGGAGCTGCAGGTGCTGCAGTTCGAGGTGCGGGCGGTGGACGCGGGGGAGCCGGCGCTGTGCGGCAACGCCACGGTGCAGCTCTTCGTGCTGGACGAGAACGACAACGCGCCGGTGCTGCTGCCGCCTGCAGGGGGCGGGCCGGGCGCCGGGGCCGCGGGCTCGGCGGCGTCGGGTGCGGACTCTTTGGCGCTGTGGGCGTGGGCGACGTGGGGGGCGCCGGCGGGGCAGGTGTTGGCGAAGATCCGCGCGGTGGACGCGGACTCGGGCTACAACGCGTGGCTGCGCTACGAGCTGTGGGAGCCTCGGGGCAAGGGCCCGTTCCGCGTGGGGCTTTACAGCGGCGAGGTGAGCACGGCGCGGGCGCTGGAGGAGGCGGACGGCCCTCGGCAGCGCCTGGTGATCGTGGTGCGGGACCACGGCGAGCCTGCGCGCTCGGCCACGGCCACGCTGAGCGTGTCGCTGGTGGAGGGCGCCGAGGCGGCGCTGGCGGCTCCGGGCGTAGGCTCACTGGGGACGGGCCTCCGGCCGGCGGAGGGCAGTGCGACAGCTGCGATGGTATCGGCGACGACGACGAACGTGTGGCTGGTGGTGGCCATCTGCGTGGTGTCCAGCCTGTTCCTGCTGGCGGTGGTGCTGTATGGGGCGGCGAGGTGGGCGCCGCGGTCGGCCGTGCTGTCGGGTCCCGGTCCTGCCACTCTCGTGTGCGCCAGCGAAGTGGGGAGTTGGTCGTACTCGCAGCGCCAGAGCCGGAGCCTGTGCGTGGCGGACGGTGCGGGGAAGAGCGACCTGATGGTTTTCAGCCCCAACTTCCCACCACCGCCCGATTCCGCAGCGAAAGAGACGCAGCCGGAGGCATCCTCTCTTCTGCAGACGGTCAGTGGCGCTCCCTTTCTGCCCTCTCGTCCTTTTCTTCTGCGTCCCTGTCACTCTTTATACCCGCCCAGTGGGCAGTTGCTGGTGTGAGTGGGCTCAGTCGCCGGCTCCTGAGAGGTGTGGGTGCTGGGACGATATTTGATTCTCTTCTGGGCACCTTTTCATCAGCTTCTGCATCCTGGCCAGAGCATTCCAGCCTGGTAGAAGAGAAAGGTGTCCCTTGAAGTAAATCCCTTCTGTTATGTGGGGTTGCTTGTTAAAAAATTGTCCTCTTGTGCTGTGGTTCTCCCGTTCAAGAGAAGTGATGCCACGTGGCAATCGGGACTTTAGTGGTTTCTTTGCCTGTGGTGGATATTCTCCACATCTGTTCTTCCACGAGAGTCATAATGAAATTAGGGAGGCATTTTCCTGTATGCACGGATGTAACTCAGCTCAGTAGCATAAAGTGTTCAGGCGTAGGACACTGAATCATCGTTGATGTCAGTAATTACAGGTTTCCATTTGTATTTATGCACTCCTGAATCATGCTGTAGTTTTCCTGGCTGCAGAAGTGTCGCTGGACTTTTTGGATAGTCTCAGTATATCATCAGAATTGACATCATGAACGAAGAACTGGAAAATTTGTATTTAAAAAAAACCCCAAATATTCCCATATATTTTTTTTTGGCATCCATTGCAGTGCTGTGCTCATCAGCATTCAAGTTGTTCTCTCACAGAAGGAAATCAGTGCCTATTGCCATCAGTGCTATTTTGACACCATCTCTACAAATACATGTTTAACATTTCAGAGGTGTAAAAGAGCTCCCAGGTGTGGATCAGTTCCATCTGAGGTAACAGAATATGAAGGGTCAACTACAGAGTCTGATAAACACAGTGATAAGGCTGTGTTGTTTTGGGGCTGGGTTTGCTCTTTTTTTTTTTTTTTAATGGGACTCTCATTGATGTCAAAAGTTGTGAATTTGTACTCCTGACCAGTGAAGGGGCATGACATACACTGGTCTGCTTTGGTGTTCTTTCAATATTTGAATCAGCAGCCACACACAAAGGAAAAAAACAAACAGCCCTCTGATAACAAACCCCTAAATCCAAATTGTCCTACAGAACCAATATAATCTTTTACATTGGGGTTCTTGTAAATATTTGTCTTGCTGTACCCCAGAATGTAATGAATTCCATTGCAATTTAGAGGTGTTCTTTCATCAGCTTTTGTGTGCTGCACGTCATCTCTATATACAATTGTTATTTGGGTTTGTTTTTTTTTTTTTTAGAATACTCTCAATATTTGGAAGGATCCATAAATGCTGGAGTGAGCCCTCATTTTGGGAAGAGAATAGTGGCATGACAGGGTGGTGAATGTGGTAGTGGGCCTGAGTATGGCCTTAGCACCTCATGATATGAAGGGTGACCTTGAGCAGTCCTTCGGAAGATTTGCCTGAATTGGAAATCCTTGAGAAGACAATGGGCTATATAGTAAGGCAATAATGGGAGACATTGTGCTTGTCCTGAGAACATATGTCCCAGGCTGGGGTGCTGGGAAATGACCAGAGGAAAGCAGAAAGCAGGAAGGGCACAGACTGTTCCTGCCCAGGATCCTTTTCTGGGCTCCCAGTGTGTTTGGAGTTGGAGGCCTTCTGGATCTTGAGACAGTGTGTGGTAGCGAAATGCCCATAATGACTTTTGAGTGTGTCTCTCCCACCAGAGACAGTTACCCTGTAGTGCTGCTGCTGTCTGATGTAAGCAATGTGTTTGGGAAGAATTGGTGTGATGCTAACTACTGAATACTGTCTGATGAACCTTTTCGTTCCTGTTTTGGGAAGGTTGTGGGAAAATAGAGTTTCAACCTGCTGTCCTTATGTAGTGGTGGGCATCTGCAGCATTTCCACAGGTGTTAATGTTCCTGAGATGGCTCTTTGGTTCTGCTGAGGCAGAATTTCTCAGGGCACATGAGGAGGTGGGTGTAACCTCTGTGTCTTTGACTTTTCCTATTTGGGCACCTGCATCATCAGCCTTGGTATAGATGGTGTGTCCTGATTGTCACGTGTCTCATTCTGATATCTGGACATACACACCCAGCTCTGGTATTCTAGTATTGGTGTGTTTCTCGTGGGGAATGATCCATGTGGCCTGGGATCAAAGGTATCAGAGATCTAGTACAAACATTTCTAAGAACTCAATTTGTTTGAACCTTAGTGTGCAGAAAAGGTATCACTCCATATGTTGTGGTGCCAATTCTGAGGGAAGGTATGTGCAAAGACCTGGGTCATGATCTGAGAGGGTGTTGTGGGCATGTTTTTTTGGTGGAGCAACATTTGGGTGTTGTGGCAGTCATGGTACTGAGTAGGGCCTGTGTCTGCATCATGGCGAGCATGACCTTGAGCAGGGAAGAACTTTGCATTAAGGAAATGGAGATGCTGGGGAGAATGCAGTCTGTGTCATTGGGGAAGAACTGGAGAATGCCTGCTTAGCTGTAAAGCTCACGTTTCCCGTGGCATAGAAGATTCCAATAGATAACTTTGAGAAGAGGCCAGGCACATAGGATCCTCTCAAGGCCTCCAGAAGTTCTACATATCATGGCAGCCTGATCTTTTCAGTGGTATCACTGCTTTTGAAGATAACAGCTGTATGTGCCTTTAATCATTTGGTTTCAATGTGGAATGTTCTTGCTTAAACGAGAATCTTTTCAAAATGGTTATCATCTTTCTGGTCTTAGTCTTGTAAAGGAGGGGAAGAACTGCTCGTCGTAATCAAGTCAGCAGGCCTTCTCTTGCAGTAGATGGAATGTTTTTTTCTGTTTTCTTTATAGTGAAAAGGTCCATCCCTTGTTTTGTTTTGTTTTTTTTTTATTCATACTATCAGTGTTTTGGAAACAGGCGATGAGATGGAGACTGTTGAATTTTGGCACCTCTCAGGTGGCAAGCTTTTGGGGAATATTCATGAGTGTGTGGGAAGGTCTTTCCACTTTTCTGAGCTGATCATGTTCTTAAGAGAATTTCACTAGCTTTCAGCTTACTTTCCTGCTTCCCCTTGGATAGAGGTGCATGAGGGAGCACCATGCAGTTCCAGTGTTTTCAAAGCTTTTGGAGAACATGAGTAATTTCTTCTATCCAGCATCCCCTGAGATTGCACATATTAAGGGACAGTGTTCCTCAAAATCATTTTTTCTGTACTGAAAGTTTCTTTTTCTGAAGATGACACCAGTGACACTACAGGTAAGTCACTTGTTATAATGTTTGAGAGGCTGATGTACATCTGTTGTCATTTAGTTGTGATTCTTCCTGTTGTATCAACTGAATGTTGCCTTGATTTAAATGCCTGTAGGTTTGGAGCAGCAAAGCACCACCACTTGTCCTCATTCCCTTTCTGCTGCTGCATGTCAGAGGTTGAAGGGGTGGAAGCAAGGACAGATGGAGGGACCTTGATGGATTCCTTGGAGGGGATGCATTTTGCATTGAGGGGTGTTCTTGATGAAAATGCTGTAGTGGAACCTTGGTGGCTTCTGTTTGGGTGTGTGATGAGTGAATCGTGTTAGTAACTGGGAGCAATGTATGGCATGGGGACTAAGGATCTGGGAATGGAGGTTCTTGCTCTGTTGTTCTAGCAGAGCCTTGCTGCCTGAAAAAATGATCAAGTTCATTCTGTAGGTGGGTGATGAGGGTGGAAGAATGGCTGTTCATCGAGGTGTATGGGGAGTACTCAGGACCTGTCATTCTCCCATGCTTTTTGAGCCACTAAGAAGGGTTGTGTTGCTGGGCTGTGATGGGTTTGTTTCTGAGGGATTCCTCTGCATAGTTTGGAGCCTTTGGGGTCTGTTTCATTGCGGTTCCAGTAGGTGGTGCTTGGGCTTCCGTTACAAAGGGTGGATTCTGTTCTGCTGTAGCAAGAGCTGTCCCTTGCCATTTGATTGCCTTGCTCTGTTATTTGCTGGGTGCTGGAGAGGACTGAAGGCTGGAGAGTTTGGCCTTCATTGTGAAGAGAGGGGAAGTTGAAGTTGCATGGATTGGATGAAAGCAGGAAGGCTCTTCTATGACCAGAAGAATGGAAGGTGGCATGAAAGATGAATGAGAGGTCTTGCTAAGGGGCAAGATGGTGCTTCATGGAGAGGATGGTGTAGCTATTTTAAGAACATTTTCATAAAGGACAAAATGAGAAGGATGGAATCGGAAGAGAAATGGAAGCACAGATAGTGCACAGCCAGGCAAGAAAGAAAAAAATGAGAAAATGAAGAAAAAAAGAGAAAGGATGGGTAAAAGAAAAGAAAAGGAAGGACTCGGTGGGAGAGAAAAATAGAGGAAGAGATGCTTGAAGAGATAACCAGCATGCTCTCATGTTATCTGGAGACCCTGAATGGAGTTGAGGAACTCAGCATCCTCGGTACTCATGCACACTCTGCAATGCCTTATGAAGAACTGTCAGCAAGATGGATTCTAGGGGGCCTGTCTGTCCTTCCTTGTGAGCGTGGTGTGTGGTTTGGAAATACCACAAAGATGACAGTGGAAGAGGAGTGTAGTGTAGAAAACACAGGGGAAGATGATGGAAGACAGAAAAGGAAATATAAAAACGGAGAGGAAAGACACTAGCAGAAGGAAAGGAAAAAAGGAAGGTGAGAAAGGAAGCAGAGAAAGAGGAACGAAGAGATGATGACGAGCCCGCTCTGAAGTCACTTCTGGTCGCGGAACAGAACTGTTGGCAAAGCACCGCGCTTCGACGCTGCTGCCCCGTCACCAGGGGGACTGTGTCCGCCTACGTCCGAGGCGGCGCCGGAGCTGACTGGGAGCTGTCATCGAGGGAAGAGGAGAGAGGGGGATGCAGAGTGACGAGAAAGGAGCGTAAAGAACAACATAGGGCTGGGCAAGAATGAAAAGGGAGAATGGAGAACAGATAAAACATTAAGAATTTGCGTAAGGGAAAAAAGCAGGTGATGAAATAGGAAATAATGTGTACAAGCAAAAAGCGCGGCATAAAAGGAAACAACGAAATAAGGGAAGAGGCGAAAAGAGAGCAGAGCGCATGAGGCGTTGGAGCAGCACACGGTGTCGCTGCAGGCTCAGAAACGGCGTGTCGGCGGCTCCGCCCCGGTGCGAGCGGCGGAAAGCCCGGCTGTGAGCGCGGGGGGGGCGGCGCGGGCCGAACAGGAGAGCCGGTGCATCCGGACGGCGGCGGGGAGCAGTGCGGGGCCCGTGCCGGAGGCGGCGATGGAGATGGGCGGCGTGTGTCGTGGTGCCCTGTTGGTGCTGATGCTGCAGTTGGCCTGGGTGCTGGTCGGCGGGCAGGTGCGGTACTCGGTGCCGGAGGAAGCCAAGGCCGGCACGGTGGTGGGCCGGCTGGCGCAGGACCTGGGCCTGGAGGCGGGGGAGCCGGAGACGCGGCGGCTGCGGCTGGTGTCGCAGGGCCGGCGGGCGAGCGTGGAGGTGAGCGGGGCGAGCGGGGCGCTGGTGGTGAGCTCGCGGCTGGACCGGGAGGAGCTGTGTGGGAAGAGCGCGCCTTGCTCCCTGCGGCTGGAGGTGCTGGTGGAGCGGCCGCTGCGCGTGTTCCATGTGGAGCTGGAGGTCACCGACATCAACGACAACGCCCCGGTCTTCCCCGCTGCACGGAAAAACCTCAGCATCGCGGAATACACCACTCTGCCGGGGTCTCGTTTCCCGCTGGAGGGCGCGTCGGATGCAGATGTCGGAGCCAACGCTCAGCTCTCCTATAGCCTCAGCGCCAGTGAGCATTTCGCTTTGGATTTACAGCGGAGTGAAGAATACCGAGAATCGCTTTTTCTGGTGCTCAAGAAATCTCTGGACCGCGAGACTATGGCGATTCACCGTTTGGTGCTAACTGCGAGCGACGGGGGCCGTCCAGCGCTGACGGGCACTGTGGACCTGGTGATCTCGGTGCTAGACGCCAACGACAACGCGCCACAGTTCAACCAGTCTGTCTATAAAGTGCAGCTGCTGGAAAACGCTACAGAGGGGACGTTGGTGGCTCGGGTGAACGCCACGGATCCGGATGCGGGGAGCAATGCCGAATTGACATTCACAGCGAGTAATACTTTTCCCCAGAAGGGGTTAAACATTTTTCTTTTGAATCCAGAAACAGGGGAGATCCGTCTAACGGGCGCCCTGGACTTTGAAGACGTCCGTTCATACGAGATACAAATTGAAGCAACAGATCAGGGGACTCCCCCGCTATCAGGACACTGCAAGGTGGTGGTGGAGGTGCTAGACGTGAACGACAACGCACCGGAGGTGTGGGTGACGTCGCTGTCGGTGCCGGTGCCGGAGGACGCGGCTGTGGGGACGGTGGTGGCTCTGCTGAGCGTGTCGGACCGGGACTCGGGGGCGAACGGGCGCGTGCGCTGCACGGTGTGGCCGTCGGCGCCGTTCGATCTGGTGTCGACGTTCGCGGGCTCGTACTCGCTGGTGCTGCGGGAGGCGCTGGACCGGGAGCGGGTGTCTGAATACGATGTGGAGGTGCGGGCGGAGGACGGCGGGGCGCCGCCGCTGCGCGCCAGCCGGGGTCTGCGTGTGCCGGTGTCGGACGTGAACGACAACGCGCCGGCGTTCCCGCAGGCCGTGTACACGGTGCTGGCGCGGGAGAACAACGCGGCGGGCGCGGAGCTGGCGCGGCTGTGGGCGCGGGACCCGGACGAGGCGGGCAACGGGCGCGTGAGCTACTCGGTGGCGGAGAGCGGCGGCGGGGCCGCGGTGTCGGGCGTCGGGTGGCGTCCGGCATCGAGCTACGTGTCGGTGGACGCGGAGAGCGGTCGGCTGTGGGCGCTGCAGCCGCTGGACTACGAGGAGCTGCAGGTGCTGCAGTTCGAGGTGCGGGCGGTGGACGCAGGGGAGCCGGCGCTGTGCGGCAACACCACGGTGCAGCTCTTCGTGCTGGACGAGAACGACAACGCGCCGGTGCTGCTGCCGCCTGCCGGGGGCGGGCCGGGCGTCGGGGCCGCGGGCTCGGCGGCGTCGGGTGGGCTCTTTGGCGCTGTGGGCGTGGGCGACGTGGGGGCGCCGGCGGGGCAGGTGTTGGCGAAGATCCGCGCGGTGGACGCGGACTCGGGCTACAACGCGTGGCTGCGCTACGAGCTGTGGGAGCCTCGGGGCAAGGGCCCGTTCCGCGTGGGGCTTTACAGCGGCGAGGTGAGCACGGCGCGGGCGCTGGAGGAGGCGGACGGCCCTCGGCAGCGCCTGGTCATCGTGGTGCGGGACCACGGCGAGCCTGCGCGCTCGGCCACGGCCACGCTGAGCGTGTCGCTGGTGGAGGGCGCCGAGGCGGCGCTGGTAGCCACGAGCTCGGGCTCGTTGGGGGCGGGGCTCCGGCCGGCGCAGAGCGGCGCATTGGCTGCGGCATCTGCGGCGACGACGACGAACGTGTGGCTGGTGGTGGCCATCTGCGTGGTGTCGAGCCTGTTCCTGCTGGCGGTGGTGCTGTATGGGGCGGCGAGGTGGGCGCCGCGGGCAGCCGTTTTGTCGGGTCCCGGTCCTGCCACTCTCGTGTGCGCCAGCGAAGTGGGGAGCTGGTCGTACTCGCAGCGCCAGAGCCGGAGCCTGTGCGTGGCGGACGGTGCGGGCAAGAGCGACCTGATGGTTTTCAGCCCCAACTTCCCACCGCCGCCCGATTCCGCAGCGAAAGTGACGCATCCGGAGGCGCCCGTTCTGCTGCAGACGGTCAGTGGCGCTCCCACCCTTCCTTTCCCACCCTTCCTTACCCCGGCACCGTCTTCCCCAGTCGCCTTTCTCGCCCGCTCGATAAGCAGGCGCTCTCTGAGCTGGGTTCAGCCCTCGGGACTGAGGGCGATATGTGTTTGGTGGGCATCTTAGTGTCTGCCTCCGAATTCTCCGAAGGACCCCGGCTCTGTTGATGGGGTGAAGGGAAAGATCTCCCCAAGAATGCAGTCCCTTTCGTTATGAGGGATGTTTTATCATCTTTCCTGATCCTCCTCTGGAAGAGATTAGATGCCAGGTGTCATTTGGGATTTCAGTAGTTTCCCTACCTGTGGTGGATTTTCTCCATTTTGATTTCCTCATTAGAGTTATAATGAAATTGAGGGAGCCGTTTTAGACTTCTCTGTGTGCTTTTTCAAGGATGTTGTAGCTCTGCTCAGCATGGGAAAGTTTTTAGGCAAAGGACTGTGGCTCGCTGTATTTGTCAGAAAGGGAAAGTCCTTTCGTATTTCTGCATTGCTGAATCATGCTATAGATTTCCATTTCTCGCTTTTGGATGGGCTTTCAGCATTTGTATCATCATCATTGGCAGCCTCAGGGATGAACTGTAAACTTTCTGTCGAAGGACCCAAAATTCTCCTCAACTTTAGGTAACATTGTAATGTTGTGCTATGCTCATGAGGTCCAAATTGTGGATCAGTTCCATCAGAGGTAAAAAACTTGAAGGGTCAATTAAAGAGAGTCTGCTGAACACAGTTTATTACATCGTCTGTATGTTTTTTGTGAGGCTCTTGTTAATGGCAACAGGTGTTGATTTCTACTCCTGACCACTGAAGTAGCATGACACACTGGGTAGCTTTGATGTTCTTTCAATATTTGCATCAGCAGCCACACTCTTACAAAGGAAATAAACCCTCATAACTAACCCATAAATCCAAATTGTCCTACAAAACCAATCTGTTACACTGGGAGGCTTGACAACATTTTTGTTGTTCTGTCAAAGAACAATGAATTCCACTGCAATTTAGAGCTGTTATCACCTTTTGAACATTTCAAGTGTGCTGCACACTGTATGATACAATTGGCATGTAGTTTTATTTAAAGTGGTCTCATTTTTTGGAAGGGTGTCCAAATGCTGGAGTGAGCTCTGATTTTTGGAATAAAACAAGCATGTCAAGGAGGTGAGTGTGGCAGTGGCCTTGAGTAGGGCCTGGACACTTGATAGGGGTGACCTTGAGTAGTGGGAAGACTTGTCTGAATTGGAAGTCTTCGGGAGGATCATGGGCCATGTAGCAAGGTAGTAATGGAGATGACATACTTGTCCTGAGAGCACATCTCTCAAACTGGGGAGAAGACCAGGGTAAAGCATAAAGCAGGAAAGGCACAGCCTATTCCAGTCCAGGATCCTTTCCCAGGATCCAGACAGTTTGGACTTGGAGGCCTTCTGGATCTTAAGATAATATGCGATACTGAAATGTCAATCTTTTGATTTTGAGAATCTTTCACCAGGGATAGTTCCTTTTGCTGTTGCTGGCTGATGTAAGAAACGTGGGTGAGATGCTGACTGCTAAATAGTGTCTGATGAATCTTTTTGATCCTGCTTTGGGAAAGTTGTTGTAGGAAGCTAATGTTTCAGCCTGCTGTCCTTGTATAGTGGTGGGCATCTACAGCATTTCCACAGGCATTCATGTTGCTATGGTGGTTTGTTGGTCCTGCTGAGGCAGGATTTCTCAGGAAATGTGGCTGTAATCTCTGTGTGCTTGACTTCCTCTCCTTGTGTACCTGCATCATCAGCTTTGGTAGAGATGATGTATCCTCTTGTCAAGCGTGGCTCATTTTGATGTCTGGATATACATGCCCAGCTTTGGTTTTCCAGCATTTAATGTGGTTCTCTTGAAGAATAAGATCCTTGTGATCTGGGATCAGAGGTATCAGAGCTCTAATCCAAACATTTTTAATAACTCAATTTCAAATGGAACTTTACTATGCAGAAAAGGTATCACTCCATATGTTGTGGTGCCAATCCTGAGGGAAGGTATGTGCAAAGACCTGGGTCATGATCTGAGGGGGGTTTAGAGCTGAGACATGTCCTTATGGTGCAGCAACCTTTGAGTATTGTGGCAGTGATGACATTGAGTAGGGCCTGTGTCTCCATCATTGGAAGCATGACCTTGAGCAGGGTAGAGCTTTCCCTTAAGGAAATGGAGATGCTGGGGAGAATGCAGTCTGTGTCATTGAGGAAGAACTGAAAATGTCTGCTTAGCTGTGGAGGTCACATTTCCCATGGCATGGGATAGAGGATGCCAATAGATAACCTGAAGTTCTCTGCCTTGCAGAGCTGCTCTCCTGGGATCCTCTCAGGGCCTCCAGAAGTTCTACATATCTTTGCAGCCTGGTGTCTTCAGTGCTTCTGAAGATAACTGCTGTACAAAAATCATTTGGTTTTGACATGGAATGTCATTGATTAAAAAATAAGATCTTTACAAAATTTGTATCAGATTTCTGTTCTTAGTTTTGTGAGGGAGGGGAAGAAGTGCTCTTTGTTATCAAGTTGTTAGCAAGCTTTCTCTTGCAGTAGATAGGATGTGTTCCTTCTGTTTTCTTTATAATGAAAAGGGCTATCCCTTGTTTTGTTTGTGTTTTTTTTTTTTTGTCATATTGGCAATGTGTTGGAAACGGGATGAGATGGAGATTGTGGAATTTTGGCACCTGTCAGGTGCCTGGCTTTTGGGGAATATTCATGAGTGTGTGGGAAGGTTTTTCCACTCTCCTGAGCTGAGGATGTCGCTAAGAGAATGTCACTAACTTTCAGGTTTCCCTCCTGCTTCCTATTTGATAGAGATGCGTGAGGGAGCACCATACAATGTTAAGTATTTTCAAAGCTTCTGGAGAACATGAATAATTTTTTTCTGTCCAGCATCCCCTGAGATTGCAGATAATGTTAAGGGACAAAGTGTCAAAACCGATTCTGCTGTACTGAAAGTGTTTCTTTTTCTGGATGCCAGTGATGCTAGAGGTAAGTCATTATAGAGAATGTGTTTGAGAGGCTGATGTACTTCTGTTGTCATTTAGTTGTGGTTCTTCCTGTTGTATCGATGAGTGTTGCCTGGATTGAAATGCCTGTAGATTTAGAGAAAAAAGCACCACTACCTGTCCTCGTTCCCTTCCTGCTGCTGCATGTCAGAGGTTAAGAAGGTGGAAGCAAAGACAGATGGAGTGATCTTGATGCGTTCTTCGGATTGGATGCATTGGGCACTAAGGGGATGTTCTCGGTGAAAACGCTGTGGTGTTACCTTGGCTTTAATTTGGGTGTGTGATGACTGAATCATGCTAATGACTGGGAGCTATGTATGGCACGGGAACTAAGGCCCTGGGAATGGAGGTTCTTGCTGTGTTGTTCTAGCAGAGCCTTGCTGCCTGAAAAAAAAGAGTGATCCTCAAGTTCATTCTGCAGGTGGATGATGAGGGTGGAATAATGGGTGTTTTTCGAGGTACCTGGAGAGCACTCAGGAGTTGTGGTTCACCCATGTTTTCTGAGCTTTTGTGAAGGGTTGTGTTGCTGAACTGTGACGGGTTTGATTTTCTGAACAAGTTTCCCCTGAGTAGTTTGGAGTATTTGGGGTCTGTTTCATTACAGGTTCCAGTACCTGGTCTTCTGTTACAAAGGGTGATGGATTGTTCTGCTGTAACAGAGCTGTTCTTTGCCATTTGATTGCCTTTCTCTGTTATTTGCTGGGTGCTGGAGAGGACTGAGGGCTGGAGGGTTTGGCCTTCATTGTGAAGAGAGGGGAAGTTGAAGATGCATGGATGGGATGAAAGCAGGAAGGCTCTTCTGTGACCAGAGGAATGGAAGGTGGTATGGAAGACGAATGAGAGCTCTTACCAAAGGGCATGTCAGTGGTTCATAGCAACCATGGTGGAACTATTTTAAGAACAATTTGGTAATGGACAAAAAGAACACGAAGAAACAAGAATGGAAGCAGAAGAGAAATGGAACAAAAGAGAGCACAGCATGGCAAGAAATAAAAAAGAGGACTAGCAAAAGAAATGTAGGAAAGGAAGGACTCGGTGGGAGAAAAAAAAAGGATGATATGATTGAAGATATTACCAGCTTGCTCTAATGTTATCTGGAAATGCTAAATGGAGTTGAGGAACTCAGCATCTTTGGTACTCATGGACACTCTGCAAGGCTTGATGAAGTGTGCTGAGGAAGACGAAAAAGGGTTCATGCTAAAGGGCCTGTCCATTCTTCCTTGTGAACGAGCTGTGTGCTTTGGGAATGTTTATTAAAGGAAGTAAAGAACAGAAGAGACAAAGATGAAAGTGGAAAAGGAGTGTAGGAAACATAGGCAAGGGAAGAGAATGGAAAAGAAATAATTAAGAATATGAAGAGAGAAACGAGAGGAGAGAAAGAGTAGCAGAAGGAAATGAAAAAAGGAAGGAGAAAGGAAGGAGGGAAGAGATGATGACGAGTTCTCACCGAGGTCACTTCTGGTCGGGGAGCAGAACAGTTCTGTAGCTGCTCCTCCCGTGGGCAGAGCACCGCGCTCGGCCGCTGCTGCCCCCTCATTAGCGGGAATGTGTCCGTCTATGATGGTGTCCGCCGCGGCGCCGGAGCTGACTGGGAGATGTCACCGAGAGGAGAGGTACTGGGGAGAAGTGACGGGAAAAGGGCGTAAAGAGCAAGATAGGTCTGGGTAAGAATGAAAAGGGAGAATGGAGAACAGATAAAACATTGAGAATGTGAATAAGGGAAAAATCAGGCGAAGAAAGAGGAAGAAGGAAAGGAATGTACGCAAGCAAAAAACACGGAATAAGGAAAACAAGGAAACAACGGAAAGAAGATGAGGCGAGCGAGAGGAGCTGTCCGGATCCGGAGGATTGGGACTGTCAGAAAGCGTCTGAGGCGCTGGAGCAGCACACGGTGTCGCTGCAGGCTCAGAAACGGCGTGTCGGCGGCTCCGCCTCAGTGAGAGAGGCGGAAAGCCCGGCTGTGAGCGCGGGGAGGGGGCGCGCGGGCCGAGCAGGAGAGCCGGCGCATCCAGGCGTCGGCGGGGAACAGTGCGGGGCCCGGGTCAATGCCGAAGGCTGCGATGGCCATGAAAATGGGCGTGTGTGATGGTGCCTTGGTGGTGGTGCTGCAGTTGGCCTGGGCGCTGGTCGGCGGGCAGGTGCGGTACTCGGTGCCGGAGGAAGCCAAGGCCGGCACGGTGGTGGGCCGGCTGGCGCAGGACCTGGGCCTGGAGGCGGGCGAGCCGGAGGCGCGGCGGCTGCGGCTGGTGTCGCAGGGCCGGCGGGCGAGCGTGGAGGTGAGCGGGGCGAGCGGGGCGCTGGTGGTGAGCTCGCGGCTGGACCGGGAGGAGCTGTGTGGGAAGAGCGCGCCGTGCTCCCTGCGGCTGGAGGTGCTGGTGGAGCGGCCGCTGCGCGTGTTCCATGTGGAGCTGGAGGTCACCGACATCAACGACAACGCCCCGGTCTTCCCCGCTGCCCGGAAAAACCTCAGCATCGCTGAGCTGTCTTTGCCGGGGTCTCGTTTCCCACTGGAGGGCGCGTCGGATGCAGATGTCGGACCTAACGCTCAGCTCTCCTATAGCCTCATCCCCAGCGAGCATTTCGCTTTGGATTTACAAAAAAACGAGGAGGAGGGTGAGTCGTTATTCCTAGTGCTTAGGAAACCTCTGGACCGCGAGACGATGCCGATTCACCGTTTGGTGCTAACTGCAAGCGACGGGGGCCGTCCGCCACTGACGGGCACGATGGAGCTGGTGATCTCGGTGCTGGACGCCAACGACAACGCTCCCCAGTTCAACCAATCGGTATATAAAGTGCAGCTGCCGGAAAATTCTGAAAGCGGTACTATAGTGTACAGAGTAACAGCCACGGATTTGGATGAGGGGACAAACAGGGATGTCTCGTACTCTCTGCAGAGCCTGTTCCCTCAGGATGGAAGAGACGTTTTCGGGATCGACAGAAAGAGCGGAGAGATCCGACTCCAGGGAGACATAGACTTTGAGGATATTGGTGTTTATCGCCTGCAAGTGGATGCGGCAGATCAGGGGAGCCCACCTCTGTCTGGACACTGCAAAGTTGTGGTGGAGGTGCTGGACGTGAACGACAACGCGCCGGACGTGGTTGTGACGTCGCTGTCGGTGCCGGTGCCGGAGGACGCGGCAGTGGGGACGGTGGTGGCTCTGCTGAGCGTGTCGGACCGAGATTCGGGAGCGAACGGACGCGTGCGCTGCACGGTGTGGCCGCCGGCGCCGTTCGATCTGGTGTC